>NC_056735.1:1239874760-1239884760 GCF_019279795.1 Protopterus annectens | reverse complement strand
TTAAATCCTAACAAGGGCATATATATCCCCCCCCCCATTCATTTATAACATTTTTACTTATAGAATTCATCATGTTTAAATCATAACCTGTCCCTAAAAACACAAAGAAAGCCTTTAAAAGGAAACATCATAAGCTTCAGAGAGACATTGAGCAATATCAGAAATGTATGGCATATATTTGGGGAAATAATACAGAGAGACAGTCATTTAAGAATAATAATGGTAAACAAACATTCAATTATTACGACAAATATAATAAGCATCAATCTTATGGATATTATAGAAACAAATATGATAACTGTGCACTGGAGGAAGAAGATACACATTTTTTATACCAGGAAAACAATGTGAGACAACCAAGGGAGAGGAAGTGGGGAAGACATTACAAAGAAAATTACCCATAAAATCAATTTTTAACACACAAACAATATCAAAATTTACGTCAAAAGAATTAATTGAGTCAAGGACTAAATCAGTAGATGTTTTCAGTGGCAGCAATCAATGTCAACAATCATGTAGATATAGGAGATGACGGGACGAACTATACAAGATTTACAAAGAGAAGATATAATTAACGATGGTGTTATTAATACATTTAAACATTTTAAAATATATAATTATATGGATTTAACATTGAATAGGACTTTTTTTTTACTTGTTTTCTAAAGGTATGAAATACATACCAACTACTAGATTTAAATTGGCAGATAGCTTGACTGAGTTTAAAAAGTATATTAGGAAATTAAATTTAGCCATAACTTTCAACAAAAATACTCAGTGCATTAAAGATGGTGAACAATGCACTTTAAAGAAAAAAAGCACTTATATGCCACCTATGCATCCACTTATTTCTGTATTTGATAAATCTGTATCTAGACAAATTTATCAGTTACAAAATCATGTAAAATTGACTAAAACATATCACAATTTGCCTGAAGAGGAATATCAATTATTACAAGATCTTAGAAAAGATAAGAGTATTAGAATCATGCAACCCGATAAAGGGAGCGGGGTTGTCATTTATGACAACACTGAATACATGTCTAGAATACATCAAATTTTATATAATTCAGGCAATTATGAAATTGTCTCACTTAATGAAATAAATATTGCGTACCGTAATATTGATATGCACATAGAAGAATTTCTTATTGATCAAAGAATTACCATAGACACAAGTATTTAAGGGTAGAATATCCCACACCGCCTCCATTGCAGGAATACCCAAAGTACACAGATGTACAGACAATCCACATTTTAGACCAGTAATATCTGGAAGTAGAACTAAAACTTTTCCACTTGGTACAGCCATCGATAGATTTCTGAAACACATATGAAAAAATTCCACATTTAGTCAAGGACTCGTGGAAGTTTTTGAGAAAATATCCGGTTAGTTTGTGGCAATTCAACCTTATGTTTGTCACAGTGGATGTTATAGATCTCTTCTCATGCATTCCGAAAGAAGCTGGATTAGAGGCATTTGCCTACAGTGTTAGAAAATATAGTGGCTATGACTGGGATAAGATATGTCTTATTACTGAATTAATGTCAATGGTATTAGAGAATAATTATATCGAATATGAGGGGAAATTTTTCAGACAAACTAATGCCGTAGCCATGGGAGCAGCGTGTGCTCCGATCTATGCAAATTTAGTCATGCTTGAGTGGGAGGAGAGTACATTATTTACTAGTGAATTTTTCAAACATGTCAGGTATTACTCACGATATTTGGACGACATTTATATATTGTGGGATGGAAATAATGAATTATTAGATAAATTTATTAAGTTTTTAAATTCTAGTAGTACATATTTGAAATTTACGTATTCAGTTAATATGAAAGGGCTCCCATATCTGGACACATTTCCAAAGGTGAAAACTGCTTCAAATCTAGACTGTTTAGAAAACACACTTTCTAACAACTATATTGAGTTTATTAACAATCATCCAAGGAATCTATTTGTCAACATTTTTAAGGGCCAGAATATTAGGGCAATACGCATGACTTCTACCTATTCTGAGATGTTGGAAGAAGTTCACTTTATTATTTCCCTTTTTTAGGGACAGAGGTTATGATTTAAACATGATGAATTCTATAAGTAAAAATGTTATAAATGAATGGGGGAAAAATGTATGCCCTTGTTAGGATTTAAGCATGATAAAAATAATCCCCATAATGTTAGAGGTGAACAGACACATTATAATATGTCTGCTATTACCGAGTATAGAAGAGCGTGCATTTTGGAATATGGCCCATTTAGTGGTAAGATTAAGGGGATCATAACTAATAATTGGAAAATTATAACGATTCATCAAGATATAGTTAAAATTATAGGATTACAACCACTTTTTGTTTATAAAATGGGCTGGAATATAAAAAGATATTTAGAAAGTAGCGATATCACTAGACAGTTGACTAATAGAAAAACAACCAAGTGTGGGAATTGTAAACAATGTCATGCTATTTTTGAAGAAAGTAGTATTACCTTGGAAAATTTACACAAGACTTTTATAAGGTTTGTACATGGTAATTGTAATACTAGATGCGTGGTTTATTTGGCAAAGTGTACTGCATGTTCAGGATTCTACATAGGTAAGACACAAAGAAAATTGAATAAACGTATATATGCACATCAATATAGTATTAAAATGAGAGATGAGAAGAATGCCCTGTACAAACATATTAAACAATATGGCTATACCCATACATTTAAATTTGCTATCTTAGAAAGTTTGGCAGTTGAACGTAGAGGGGGGGGGGGATTTGAAAGGATTGCTGTCCTATAAGGAAATATGGTGGCAATTATATACAGATGCCTCGATTATACCCGACTTAAATGATTTTGTCACTATTAAGCCAGCATTACTATTTCTGTAGATAGAGTTAAATGTACTGTTGTAAAATTTTAATCTGTATATTTATATAGTAGCAGATGATTATTCGATGCATCTGAGGATATGAATATGGTGATTTCAAGTATTTATTTTAACATATATAATTATTACTATCATGTGTATGTAGCTTTAAAGTTTTATGTTAGTAGCATTTTGGCACCAAAAAGGTTATATAACTCATATCAATTAGTTTGTTTAAACAGTTCTGATGAAGCTCGCATTTGGCGAGTGAAAGCGCTTAACTTGTTTTTATGTTTTATGGAATTAAAGCTCTTTATATTTTTATTACACATTGCTCGGCGTGTTTGTGAAGACCAGGTTGGCGTTTCAAGACACATAGGAATACAGCGTTTTCTACTCTATACAGCGTTTGAATACTCCTATTCAATTATCAAGGTTCCTTTTGAAGAGGGCCAGAGAGGTGCTCTGCCTGACATGTATGGGCAGTCTATTCCAAAGTCTGGGGAGTCTCTAGTTCAGGAACCTCTCTCTCCAGCATGTTTTGTTCATTGTGATGACAAGGTTTAGATCCCTGGAGTGTATGTCTCTAAGGGATTGGGATTTCTTTAAGTGTAGCATGTCCAACAGCTCTGGGTTTGACATGGCCTTGTATGTTAAGCAGAGATCGCCTCTGAGTACACGATATGCGACAGAGTAAAGGTGGAGTTATTTAGACAGTCAGCAGAGGGCATCTGCTTTAGGCCTGTGATTCTTTTAGCGAGGTATTTCTGTGGCCTTTCCAGTTGTTGCAGATGTCTTGAGAGGTACATACCAAACGAGGCATTGTATTCTATAATGGGTCTAATGAGGGATGAGTAAAGAGGAACAATGACCTCCTTTTTTCTGGATGAAAAGCCCTTAGTAATGAGGTGTGCCACATAGGATTTCCTGACTGTTGTGGCGATGTGGTTATCGAAGGTGAGACCACTGTCCACCTGTATCCCTAAGTCTCTTATCACACTTAGTGTTTAGTGTACTGCCACCTATGTGGTAATTCAAGGGTACATGTTTTTTCCTGAAGGGGATAACTATACATTTCTTGGCACTGAGCTTGAGCCCATGGCTCTGGTACCAAGCATCTGTTTCTGCAAGGCCCTTTTGTAGAATATCCACATCATTTGGGGATTCAGTAATGGCTCCCAGTTTGCAGTCATCTGCAGACTTTGTTAGCCAGAATCCCTTAGTGTTGGCCTGTACTTCAGAGAAGTAGATGCCAAAGTGCAGTCCCAGGACTGAACCCTGAGGTACTCCACTTGTCACTTGTCAGGAGATGGATTTGGAGTCAGCAACTTTTACAGTATAGGTTCCGTCAGTAAGCCAGTTGGCAACCCATTGAGTGACGTAGGGATTAAAGCCCAGCTTAGTAAGTTTATCTGTGATTCCAGAGTGGTGGATGATGTCAAAGGCCTTGACGTGGTCCAGATAGGCTGTGTGGACAACCTTATCCTCGATTTGAAGAAGTCAATCAGGTTCAGGAAAAAAGATCGGCCCTTCACAAACCCAAACCGCATGGGGTCCAGTGTTTGAAGGTTGCCAATATCTTTGTTTATAAGTTCCGTGACAATAAGTTCCATGGCCTTGCAGATCAGGCTCATCAGACTGATGGGGTGTTAGTTCCCAGGATCCAAGGTGGGTGTTAGTTCCCAGGATCCAAGGTGGATCCCCCCCTTGTGGAGTGGGATAACTTGGCTCTAGATGAGTGTCACTGTTGAAGTTACATGTCAACCCCATGTGCAAAAAGTGGAAAAAGTGATTGTGGTTGGATGGTATGATGGATGGATGGATGGATGAACGCATGTATTACTTATAAGTTTATGACGCTGTATTAATTTGCATATGTTATAGTACACCTGGAATCTGTTGTGCTGATATCCGTGTATCAATATATTAGTATTTGTATATCTCTATTTATCTATTTATATTTTATATACACACCTGAATTTATAGGGGAAATGAATTAAATCAAATCCATGTATGGTTGACATTTATTTAGTTGACAGAATTTGATCAACTGCACAGATAATCTTCAGATGTGCGAGATCACACTCGTGGGGTTTGAAAAATTCCCTTTTTCTGATATTAGGTAATCTCAAAGTTAGTATGCAATTAGAAGGGTCATGGGAGGTGCAGGGGGCTTTACACCCTGGAAAAATAATGTTTGCATGCACTGAAGTTATTAATTGGCACATACACAGTAGCATATCAACATTCATGTTGCCAGCATTATGAGGGTCAATGAAATTAGGCTGACTCAAACTATATATATATATATATATATATATATATATATAAATATATATATATATATATATATATATATATATATCTATATATATCTCTCTCTCTATATATATATATAATCTATATATATATCTATATATATATCTATATATCTATATATATCTATATATATCTATATATATCTATCTCTCTCTCTCTCTCTCTATATATATATATATATATATATATATATATATATATATATATATGTATATGTATATATAGATCTACTTTGTAATTGCATTTCAACGAAAGTGCACTTTCACTGAAACCGAGTTGCTGGATCGACTGACTGAAAAAAAAAATGCAGAAAACATGTTTTGCAGGTGGGGCAGGCCCACCTGCACCCCCACCCCCCCCTACTTAAATATACCCACTCCAAGATCGCACTACAGCAAGGAAGAGGGCATATTGCCATTCTGCTCTGTATTGTGATCTCCATACTTTGTTTTTGAAGTTTCGGTACTTCAAACAACAGGTCTCGACCAAGTGGGTTTCGAAGTACTGAAACTTTGTACAAATGAAGTAGACCCATAAGATCCATATATATATATATATATATATATATATATATGTGTATATGTGTGTGTGTGTGTGTGTGTGTGTGTGTGTGTGTGTGTATGTATGTAGTTACACTTGAAATAAATGGAAGCTCCCATTGTCAACCAGTACAATGTCAATGTCAGAATGTCAAAAATGCTAACCCTTCAGCACACATGTAATTTGACCATATGTGGTCAACTAAGCAAGATGTTGACCTAACATACAATAGACCAATGGCTATTTAAACTGGAATACATGCTCAATACTTTCCTGCATGGTGTGTTTAGCCAATGCACTATAATCTTGCCTCCTAGTGAGGCAATATGCATGGTCTCTAATATGTTCCCTGAGAGTTCTGTTGGTCTTACCAACATAGAAACGAAAACATAACAGGCAGTGTGCCACATAAACTTTGGAACTGCATATACTGTTATTACGTAGCTCCCATAAATGCCCTGTATCTGAGTGTTTAAGAAAACGTGACTCATCAATGTATTGGCATTGTAAACAACCACCACATTTCTTGGTGCCACCAAAATTTCTGAATGTTGTGATATCAACATCAGTTATAAAGTGCTGATAGCAGAGCTGTTGTTTTAATGTTCTCATATTACTATAAGTAAAATTGGGAACTGGCCCAACGATGTCTCTTACTCTGTCATCAAACATTAAAATGTTTCAATATACCACTTAGGACAAGAAATGCAAAAGTAAAAAAAAAAAAACAAAGAACACCAGTGAGTAACAGCTCTACTTTCCTAAAATTTATTGCAAAAAATACAACGTCTCTAGCGCCTCGGCCACAGCCTTTACAGAGTAGAAAAAATTCAACTAGTGAAACAGAGTTAATATAAAGGTTATACAATTAACTAATTCAATTAAATAATTAATTAATTTAAACAAATAAAATATTTAAAGTCATAATAATTAAATAAAACTTTGCCAGTTACATTCCTTGTTTAATCCATATGGAGAGAGAGTATTATATTTCATAAATCAGGACAGATTCTTTCTGTCTCAACACATTCTTTTGCAACTCTACATTATCAAATTTTAATGGCACATGTTCCAATGTTGTAACTTTCATACATTCCACATTTCCCTGATGTTCATTATTAAAATGTTCTGCAATAGGACTACTCATTTTCTTATTTTTAACATCCCTAACATGTTCTTTTATTCTATCTGCCAAAGTCCTTTTAGTCTCACCAATATAATATTTTCTGCAAGAGCAAAAAATAACATAAATCACCCCTTTACTCAAACAGGAGTATTTAGCTCTGGTAGTAAAACTTCTGCCATTATTTTTTTCTACTTCAGTTACTACATATTTACAAATGGAACATTTGCCACAAGGGAAAGTTCCTATCAAATTAATATTAATCAACATATTTAATCTAGGTTCTTTATATATGCTATGTACCAAAAAATCCTGAAGGTTTTTCCCTCTCTTATAAGATATAACCAAGTCCACATTAGATAAAGATTCAATTTCTTTCTTCATAAAATCCCAATATTGTTTTATCAATCCATTAATAATACATGAAAAATTTGTATATTTTGTAACAAAAAATATTTTTTCTTTGTTCAATTCATTTTTATTATATTTATCATTCCTATATCTACCTCCAGACATATTTATTGTATTATTATTAAATACTTTATCAAAACTAAACATCAAAACATCTTGTTGCTTATACCCTCTTGTAATAAACATAGTAGCTGCCTTATATGCTTCCTCAAATGCTTGTTTTTTATTAGTACTTAATCTTTTTATCCTTAAAAATTCACCATATGGGATAGCTGTCAAAGTATGACTAGGGTGGCAACTACTGCCACACATTTTCCAATTAATCTGGTCAAACTTCCTATGTATACTTGTTTGTACTTTCTGGTAATTTCTCTCCATATGGATTAAACAAGGAATGTAACTGGCAAAGTTTTATTTAATTATTATGACTTTAAATATTTTATTTGTTTAAATTGATTAATTATTTAATTGAATTATTAATTGTATAACCTTTATATTAACTCTGTTTCACTAGTTGAATTTTTTCTACTCTGTAAAGGCTGTGGCCGAGGCACTAGAGACGTTGGATTTTGTGCAATAAATTTTAGGAAAGTAGAGCTGTTACTCACTGGTGTTCTTTGGTTATTAAAATGTTTCAATTAGAAATAATAGCTTGCTTCACCCTATCTAAATTATTACTATAGGGAAGAATAATGGATTCACTTCTCAGCTGCTGAACAGAAGGCACCGCAGCATCATGAATGTTCCTATACAAATAATAGGGTCTCGCCCTAGTTTTCCTCAAACTATCCACTTGTGAATAGACCCTGGATATCTCTTGGTGACTGTATCCCCTCATTGTTAATCCCAGTTCAACGTTATAGAGTTCCTCTTTTAAAGAGGTTTCCTCACATGATAATCAGGATACCCTCATGGCCTGCCCCTTGATAATGTTGTTAAAAACCATGGGATTATGCATCCTTGTTCTATGCAAGTATGCTGGTTTAAAGCATGGTTTGCGATAAACTTTTGTTTTATAACAATTAGATTCACAATATATTGTCACATCCAAAAAATGAATACTCTTGCTGAAAATTCCACACACACACACACACACACACACATATATATATATATATACATATATATATATATATATATATATATATATATATATATATATATATATATATACACATATACACACACACACATATATATATATATATATATATATATATATATATATATATATATATATATATATACACATACATATATATATATATATATATATATATATATATATATACACACACACGTATATATCTATATATCTGTCACACCTGGGCTTCCGGATATTGGCAAAGGCTCTTGCCACCCCCATAGTGCCTTTTTTAGGCAAGGCTCAAATGATAAACCTACCGCCCTAGAAAACAAAAATGGAGAAAAACTAAGGGTAATACTGCTAAATGCCAGAAGTCTAAACCTCAAGATGCACGCCCTCGAAGCCCTCCTCAGTATGGAGAACATCGATGTCTGTGCTGTGACTGAAACCTGGTTCAAGGCTCCGGACAGCACCCCAGCACTATCAGGTTATACCTCATATCATGCATTCCGGCCCCAAAATCCGGACCGAACCACAAAAGGAGGGGGAGTATCCATATTCATAAAGGATACCCACACCTCCAGGTAAGTGGCAACGCACGAAGCATCGAAGACCATCCAGGTGCAATTAACCATAGGTAAAACTGCCCTACAGTTTGTAGCATGCTACAGACCACCTTCTCAAACTCAGGAAACCCACACAGCCTTCCTGAAGACACTGGAGAGTATGAATGTCTCTCCAAACACCATCATATTGGGTGACTTCAACTACCCAAACATAAACTGGGAACATTACTCAAGTCCCAACACCCTAGCCCAAAGGTTCCTGGAGTTCATAAACTCAAATGCTATGGAACAACTAGTCACCATTCCCACAAGAGGAGAAAATATACTAGACCTGATCATCACAAACATGGGGACAAAATGCTCCACATCGGAAGTATATCCCTCATTGGTGAGATCAGACCATAAATTAATCTCATTGGAGATCCACATCCCACCCCACCCCAGCAAAAAGACCACAGTGAAGAACTTCTCAAAAGCAAACTTCACACTTCTTAAGACTGGAGTGGTATCCTTCAAGGCGCCCAAGCCAGTGGAAACCACAACCCACGCTGCTGAAACCCTTACAAATGCCTTCTACGAGCACCTCCAGGAATGTATGGATCAAGCAATCCCTAATAAAATCAAGACCCTTTCCACCAAAGGCAGGCGCCCGGTCTGGTGGACCCCAGCCATAAACAAACTCTACAACAAGAGAAGAAAGCTACTACATGACAGAGCAAAATCCCTAAAAGGGAAGGCATCTCTGATCAATACTAGCAAAACTACGATCACTCATAAAATCATCCAAGGCCAACTTTGAGAGAACAATCGCTAATGACACAAAAGACAATCATAAGGCCTTCTTTAGCTATGTTAGAAACCTGGGTGGAAACTCCCAGATATGCTCAGAATTAGTCCAAAATGATAAAAAAATCACTGAACCCATAGACATTGCCAACATACTGGCAGACAGGTTCAGTGCAAATTTCTCCCTCCTCCCCAAAAGGAGAAATATCTATCCCACCAGAGTCTAGCCTCCGAAACATCTCAGATGCCCAGGTGAGAGCTGCTCTCTCTAAAGCAAAAAACACAGCATCAATGGGACCGGACGGTGTCCCC
>NC_056735.1:1239862260-1239867260 GCF_019279795.1 Protopterus annectens | reverse complement strand
TCTGGCATTTGACGCAGCTGTACCAATCATTTGCCAGTGGGGACTTCCCACACGGACACCTAGTGGGGGATGCAGGTTATGCACTGGACCCGTGGCTGATGACACCCATCAGAAACGCACACACACCTGAACAAGAACGCCATAATGAGGCACATGCACAAACACGTAATGTCACAGAGCGTGTGTTTGGGCTGCTCAAGTCATGGTTCCGGTGTCTGGACACATCTGGTGGAGCCTTGCATTACACACCAACTATATGTACCCGAATAATCATGATATGTGCTATGCTACATAATATGATCCTGCGAAAACAGCTGCAGCAGGACCAGCATAGGGCAGGCCAAAACAGCCCCCCACCATTGCCAAGGCCATCACAGGCAGAGCGTGACTCGGAGGAGGAACAACCTGAGCCTAACCCAGTAGGCAGAAGGAGGCGTGCCCAGTATGCCCTGGCCTTGGCAAAGAGGCAATGCATAGCACATACACTGGCTCAGTAGGAACCCTGGGAATGATACCCCCTCCAACTCAATCAAATAATAACATGGATGCCTAAACTGACATGACCTGCTCACACACATGTACAGGGAGTGTGATATGTGCATCTGACAGAGGCAGCCCTGCAGCACCACCTGAGGCATGAATGCCATGTGTCAAGCAATACCCTAGGGTGTATAGACTAGTATGAACCTATGAACCAATGATGATACACATTATAAAGGACACACATGGTAATCACAAATCTCCCTCAAATGAAGGTAGGAACCATCTTGTGAATACACACATGCCTTGGATCACACAAATATCAAACAGCATACCAAACACACACACATATTGCCAACAAGCATCCTGATGGGTGCTGTGCAAAGTCCCCCCACAATGACATGCATCTCCCCCAGCAGACTGCTGCCACACTGACATGATGTCAGCCTTGCCACAGGAAATTGACACAAAGAGCAGTGTACAACAACACTGGTTGATGTCAACAGAGGTGTCTCTTGAATGTATGCTATGAATCACCACCCCAGAACCATGATGAGCTCAGTCTAGCCAGCTATGGAAAGGATCAGTATGTACTGCAGATATACAGATATTGCGGATCTACTGACAACGGACACCACCCAGTGTGGCTGTCTGATGTTCACATCATGCCCCCAAACATGTATGGGTCTCGTGAAACACTCATGAAGGCCATTGATGAGGGCAATGTGGTCCACTCAGTATAGCTGGACCGTGCAAACGCTGCCACACATTACCCTATGTGTTCATCATAGATATGCCCACCAGCTGATATATAAATACCTATGTCACCAAAAGTGATACAAACCAGACCACGGACAGAACTGACATGGCCAGACATGCTGCATCCCACACAAAAACAAATCACAAGCAACACATAGTTCACAAAGTCAGTGTTCTTAACAGGTGCAGCCCCTAAGGCCAAACACAATGCATGACACACCTGTAATAGGTGACGCCATAGTCAGACACACTGATGTCCCACGCACCAGAATGAACAAGAATAAGGTCACAGTACATCGGCTGTTGTGTGTGAGAATCTGCCACATAACACAAGCAATGAGGACACCCCACAGCAACTACAATCATGTCCCACACCTTGTCCATGCTGGTGTGAACAACCCGAGACGTGCATCCCTGGACTAAATGTAAAGAGACATACAGGAGATCTCAGATAAAGTAGGCGAGGCTGGCATGATAATGATCCTGAGCAGTATCCAACACTCACCAAGAATGATGCCATAACACAGAGACAGAATGATCAGCGTTAATAAATGTCAAAATCACTGGTGTCATACCAAGGTAATCCAATGTCTGTCTGCCTGGAATGACATGCTCAACAAGCCACGCTGCTGTGCAAGGGATGGCCTGCACCTTACACCCCTGGGCTTCACGACATTGTCAAAGGCACTTGCCACACCTATAGTGTCCTGTTTATGCAAGGAACAACAAACAGCCTTAATGAAGACACTGTAGAATATGAATGTCACTCCAAACACAATCATATTGGGTGACATCCACTACTCAAACATAGAATGGGAATACTATGCAAGCCCTAACTCCCTAGGCCAGAGTTACCTGGAATACATAATCACAAATGCTATGTAACAGAATACCCAATGTTCCCAGCAGAGGAGAAATTATACCAGACCTGATCATCACAACATGGGGACAGAATGCTCAAAACCTTGAGTATATCCATCATTGGCGAGATCAGACCATGAAGTAATCACAATGGAGATACACATCCTGGCCACACACCACACCCAGAAAATACAACCACAGTGAAGAACCACTCAGAAGGCAACTCCACACATTGCAAGACTGGAGTGGTATCCCTCAAGGCCACTGAGACAGTGGACAACACAAACCATGCTGCTGAAACACTTACAAATGCTTACAAGAACCACCCCTGTAAATGCATGGAGTAAGCAATATGAGATATCATCAAGACCCAAGAACCACCCCTGGAGTAAGCAATATGAGACATCATCAAGACCCTGCCCACCAAAGGCATGTGGACATTCAGGTGGACACCATCCATTAACAGAATGTACAACAACAGGAAAAAGCTAACACATGACAGAGCCACATCCCTAAAAGGGAAGGCGTCTGTGATCATTACAAGTGAGCAACTATGATCACTCATAGTATTATACAAGGCCACCAGTGAGAGAGGAATGGCCAAATACAAAACAGACAATCACAAGGCCTTCCTGAGCCATATTGGAAACTTGGGTTGAAACACACGGATATGCTTAGAAGTGGTCAAAACCGATACAGTCATTAATGAATCCACAGACATGGCCAAACCACTGGCAGACAGGTGCAGTGCATATTTCCCCCCTCCCTCCCCCACAAAGGTTGGAACATGTATCCCAGCAGAGTGTATCCTCCCAAATATAACAGATGGCCATGTGACAGCAGTCCTCTCTGAAGCAATAGTAACAGCATCAATGTGACCGTATGCTGTCCCCAGCTGTATGCCACATGAACCCAATGATGAAGTAAACACACACATAAGGCAGCTGTATTATCCTAGCCACAACACAGGAGACGTACAAAGTGTGGCACATGGCAACCATGTTCCCACTCCACAAAGGCGCAGAGACTACGGAACCTGTACATTACTACTCCATAAGCATGACGGTCCCGGTCTGCAAAGCCATGGTGAGGAACATAATGGACATGACAAATAAAGACATAGGGGATCCACAGACATTGGAGCCTACTCTATCTGTCCATGTCAAGGGCAGAACCTGCCTCATGAACTATTCTAACTTATATGAAACAGTCACTAAGGCCACCGAAGTCAGTGCACACAGCCTACTGTTATCATGCAAAAGGTCACGAGACAGTACCACACATGGGCATCATACAAAAGATCACCAGCTTAAATGTAAACCCATATGTTACAACATGAGTTGCAAACTAGCCCAAGGACACAACACACAGGGTTAGAATTGCTGGTGCTATGTCAGACTCAAGCCACTCACAAGCTGAGTCCCACAGGTGTCAGTCCCTGTCCTGCCCTGTTTGTCATCCATGTGTGCGATGTACAGGTGAACATAGGGTGATTGTGGCACACAAGGTGTGCAGATGACAGCAAAATGTGCGCCATAATTGATATCCCAATGGACACACACATCCTTCCGAGATGCCTCATGGGAACAGATAACTGGTGACAGAGCCATGTCCATAGGCTAAATGCCAGTTAATGTATAGTCATATCCTTCATGAAGAAAAAGGTAACCCCAAATTGACACATAGGTGATACTCCACTAATCATGGGAGAGGTCAACAGGGGCTTGGGGACCCACTTAGACAGCAAACTGTCATCTGACACTCACATTGCCAGAGTGGTTAGGAAGACATGCTACATTGCCCACCTGACTATGAAGGGATTCACATCCACATCAGGTGAGGTCATTGTGTCCCTGTATACCTCACTTATCAGGGCAATGCTTGAGTACAAAACCCCAGTCGGAATGTATCATACCTGACACCTGCAGCTGTTTGAAAGACCCCAGAAGCCCCTCACCAGAAGGGTAAGGTTGCTCATACATTTGTGATATGCATCCGACAGATGAAACCCCAGCTCTATACAGTCGCATGCCATCTTCACAAAGGTGATCTATGCCTGACATACGAGGCCATGTCCAACACGGATTAATGGATGTGCTCTACCTCCATAACTACAAATCCACCAGAGACACGTGAGCAAGGGTTCTGAACCGCAGCACAGATGTAGATATGATGTGCTGGAGTGACAGATTCATTAGCCAGAGACAACACACACTATGGAACGTAGTCATGATCCATGTGAGGCAGAGCCCCTCACTGCCTCTGTACAATAAGAATCTGGATGGGTGGATTGGAGATTGTATGTGTACCCTGGCGATCCTCCCTGTGGCAGTGCTGGACAGAGGCACAACAGACCAATGTGTATAGACATTCCCAGCCTAAGGGTAGTTGAAAGCCACACACAGTCCAGCTGGGCTTGAAAATGTCCCAGGGCAGATAGCCTAGTATGAACCTATGAACCTACACCAGATGGAATGTGCAACCCACACAGCTTGTTCCTTGGACTCACCACATCGGTATATATGTTCTATAGGTACAACCCAACATGGAATGTCAGTCCATGAACATGTTTGCAGAGGACTACAAACTGCACAACATATCTGGCCCTGCAGCTGACACAAGCTTCCCACAAAAGAGCTACATAGACACAGACAACTGGTGCCATAGCCATGTGAGCATGCCAATCCCAGAAAGATGTATAGCCAGCCCTTGTATATATATATATATATATATATATATATATATATATATATATATATATATATATATATATATATGGTAAGTGCCCACCTATTACCACAGAGGTGTCAAACCATTACATACGCAACATGTAATGACCGAACTGGGGACAAAGGTGATAGATATCCTGCATTGGACAAACATGTGGCTGTCGTGTTAAA